>NC_057798.1:692136363-692143615 GCF_018294505.1 Triticum aestivum | reverse complement strand
GCTTCGCCGCCCCGCGCTCGCCACCCCGCACTCTGGTCTCGAGAGTGCGCGTCCCTCCTCTCCCGTCCTCTCCTCCTCTTCCCCCGTAGCAGCGTGCGCGTCCCTCCTCTCCGCCCGGATCGCGATGGCCGCCGCTGACTCCAAGATCGACAACCTCCGCTACACCGTCGCCAAGCTCGGCGAGATCAGGTGCCCCGCCCAACCACTTACCTCCGCCGGATCTAGCGGCCAGTAGGCGCCCACTCCGCTCCCGCTCACCTATTTTTTCTGCTCTATTTTGTCGGTGACGATGCAGTGAGAACGAGAAGGCCATATTCATCAGCCTCGTCTCACGCTACCTCAGGTAATAATGTGAATCTCCCCCGCCTCTATGGATACGCTTGTCTCCGATGATCTGCTACTTGCTGGTGGGTGGTTTCTGACGGTTGCGCTGGGTGGTGTGTCCTGCAACAGCGAGGCGGAGCATATCGAGTGGAGCAAGATCCAGACCCCCACCGATGAGGTGGTGGTGCCCTACGACACCCTCGTGCCCCCTCTCGAAGGTACCATCTCGTGTCGGATGCTTCATCCTGTGGTCGATTTAATTTGATTCGAATGTTCACTCAGTGTGTGTCTCTGTTTGTGTGAACGTTGAACGCTGGATCGTGTGTGTGCTGCAGATCTCGAAGCCATGAAGGCGCTGCTCGACAATCTCGTGGTGCTCAAGCTCAACGGCGGCCTCGGCACCACCATGGGCTGCACCACATGAAGATCTCTGGGCCACCAACGATGTCCGTGCCAAGTCCAAGTTCTGGTCAGTCTCCTTCCCCGACCGACCTCGCGGCGCCATGGCTTCGATCTTCTTTGGAAATTTCATGGGGCTTATGTGCTTGCTTGTTTGATTTGGGCGCAGGTACTTCCTGAGGAAGCTCAAGAAGGTGAAGAAGGCCAACGGGGTATATCGCTGTCCTCTACTCATCATGATAAGGGAATGCAACTTTAGCTGTGTTTGCTCGGGACCAACTACTGTAGTAGACCCTTCTGAATTTGTCAGGAACATGAACTGTTCGTAGTTCGTAATTTAAGCCTGCGATCTGTGATGTCTAGCCATTTCATTTTGTAGTTTAGATCTGATAAGCAATTGCAGTACGAGGATCGTTCTTTTCATGAGACATGGGTGCACTTCTGTACTAGTATAGTTGCCACTTGTGTGAAATCTCAGATATAGTTAGGCCATTATCATGCTTTACATAGTCATTTAGTGGTCCAATGTTGCATTGCATCTCCGGACTTGCATTATTGACGAGGGTGTATTTGGTCTGGGGATCCATTAAAAAGGGAAGCATAAATATTATGTCTGCCACCAAATTCTTTGTGGCTTTCTGTACTGCACACATAGGACCGGGATGTTATTTGTGTGAGCAATCAGAAGGAAGCAATAAAACATGCTCTCTTGTGTACATTTCACCATCCGTCGATCATTTTTTTATATCATCATCTTATTAACGTGACCAAAACTTACTCTTGTTCTTGCCCTTGCAGATCGAGGATATTGTCTGAGCGGCTAGGCAAGCCTGCTACAGAGCTTTTCCCATGGCGGCAACTGCGTGATCGAAATTAGCTTCAGTTTTGCTAGGATGTGTAATTGTGTTTGTAGATAACAATATTGATATGTTGATCTGCTTTATTCCTGATGTGGTAGTAGAAATAAGATGGACAGATTGGACAATGTTATGGCTTTGATTTTCCTAGGTTGTAGTTTGTTCCATATCGTGTTAGGTTGTATTGTATAATCTGCATTATAAGTGTGGTTTCTAATGTGCTTATGCTAGATTAATGCATCAATCTGACATGTTACAAACCTTGAGCAAGAACCTATGACATCTCATTTTAAATGGTAATCATTGTTGTTAAAATGCTACTGTTTGATTTCATACAAGTATGTGCCCCCAACTGCTGTATAGTTGTATCCATTTTTTTTTTGTACAAGTATATGACGAGTTGATGAACCGGCTACATACCCACTATTTCTGCATACCCACTGTTGTATAGTCATTATGCTGCATATGTTTCCAACTCCACTATTTCTGTTTTTCTTTATCACCTTATCCAACATTGTAGATTCCTGTATTGATGCATGCCAACTATGAAAAGATCTTGTATTAAACTTTAGTTGGCTGTTAATTATGTTGTGTTAGTTGCTGACTAACAACGACTATGGCGGCTGGGCATTAGAAACACAATATGTCTGTATGTAATCTAACTTGCAGTGTGTGTGTGGCATGCAGGGAGGTGGTGATCAGGTGAACAACATATGCCTGGAAGACCTCTGGCCCAGCTCAACTCCATCTCCATGCACCTCGGCGAGATCGTCGGTAATGGACGCCGCCTGCCTCGTATCATTCTTTCTAGATAACATTCTAGTGTGGCAACATTTAGTAATTTACAGCTCCCTATTCATGGTTCTATGAAAACTCTGAAAATTGGTACTTCAGTCAAATGTGCTTTCCTTTCTAAACAGCTGTGCACCTCGCTGAGATCGTCTTACCTGGCATCATTCCATAGATAGCATCCAAATAAGGTGTGCTGTTCACTAGTTTTATTTTCATACGATGACAAGAGTTGATGAATATTCAGGCATACTAGAACATATTTCATGGCATTTCTAGAACTGCAGAAGTTGACCTATTTGTTCTAGAATTCAATAGGCAGTATCCTTTATTTAGGCTCAAAAAAGGCCTTGCAGTGGTTTTATTGTAACGTCAAGTTTTCATCACAAAGACTAGTTGTTTATTATGAAACATTCATTCTACTGCACAATATTCAGTTATTATCTAAAAAAACTTATACTTTATCTTTTAGATTTGTAGCTTCAAACCTGGAAAAATGGACATGTAGCTTCTACTTTTGAACAAAGTAAAATGCAATGCACATAGATAGACATGCATCATAGGCAGTACTTGTTTCTAAGTTAGCTAAGCATAATCTGTTGTTTAATCCAAATTGTGTTATCAAAAGTTGCACAGAATGTGTTCTGGTATTGCTTCATGGATTAGTTTTCTCATAAAACTAATGTGCATGGACAACAGTTTGCTCCACTAATGTTATATCTCTCTCATTGTAGGATGGCAAGTTGTGGCCGCTGGAGCATGTCGCATAAGAGAGAGCAATGAAATCCATTGTATTATTCCATTAAAAAAAGTACATTGTGCTGTTATGATAGTAGCAGATGTGCAATCATTTTCTTATTGTATATTCATGTGCAAGGAAATGTATTCCTGAGATGATTTTTTGTGTTATGTAAACCTGGGAGATATTTTCTTTTTGTGTTATGTAAAGCTGGGAGTTTTCCTAATTTGAATGAAATAATGTTGGATGTATGTGTTGGGCTAAAGTCTACTTGGGCCAAACTGGACAAATAATTGGGCTGAAACAGGCCACATACCAACAGGCATCGAACAATTTCAAAAATGAAATGAAAATTCTTACAGAAAAACGAAATGGACTGCAAAAAGCTCGAGGGCCTCAAAAACTAACAAGGCTGAATTGTTGGGCTTGGCCCATGAAGTCGGTAAAAAATTGACAGAAAAATATATAAAAAGGCCGAATTGTTGGGCTCGGCCCATGTAAAACGCCGAATCGGACCGGGCTGAATCTTGTGCCACATCAGCTTGCCACGCTGGATGCCTACGTGTCCTGGGGAGGTTGCTAGTGACCAAAACGCCACAGTGGACATATTTTGGTCATAAACGTCTTCGGCCATTCTAGAAGAAAGGTCGCTATAGTCAGTTTACGACCGCCAGCCTTTGACCTTCTGTTTTTGGTCACAAAAAGGTCGCAAATGAAAAATCATGACCTTTCAGTGACCAATAGTGGTGGTCACAAGTTGACATATTTCTTGTAGTGGAGGTGCAAAGGAAACAACTACTGGTTAATAATGGTGGATGACACAGAAGCCATCAAAAAGAAGAATCTAACTTATCTAAATGGGAAAGAAAGGAAGATAGTAGCATTTCTCAAATGGTTTCATTGATTAATATTAACAGAGAGATTATATTAACAATAAAATTCGTTAAACATGTAATTTCCTTTTAACTATGGCATTGCATCAATTTTCCAGCGGCATTATTAGAGGGTGTTTGTTTACAGGGACATTTTGCTGTAGGGACTAAAAAAACTCTGTGTCAGCTCCATCTAAGAACAAACAGGAGGGACTTTTAGGGATTAAAAGTGGGCATTTGGGACTAAAGAAAGAAGACCCCGAGGGAGAGTCTTTTTGGGACTTTTTCCAATAGTTGCCCCTGCCACGCACCGCACCTTGTCTCTATTAGTTCATTACAAGGGGTAACATGGTATTTTAGCATGTCATTTAATAACCTCTAGTCCATGTTTAGTCCCTTGAACCAAGCATGTAAGGACTAGGGAGTTTTTAACCAAACAGGGCATTAGTTTAACAACAGCTAAAGAGTTGCACGGGACAGTGGACGCACCAGCACCATGTGCATCTACTGATGTACTAGGGTGATGAATAGTCTATTGCAACAAAGAACAAACAACCAAGAAGCATACTTATGTTGGTCCCAGTTTTGTTATCTTTAGACACCTTTCTCTATGTGAGCGCAGCAAATCTAGTCCTGCTCAAACTCTACAGCCTTGTCCCCCAAAATAAAGATCAGTTCGTTACAGATGTGCGTACTGCGTTTGTCGTTGTTTTCCCTTTTCAACCAACATAGGTGCTGGATGGCTAGTCTGTACTAGTACTTTCCCCCTTCCTTTCCACTTTGAACCACGTCCTAGATTTATGCTATACAACTTTCGCCACTACTTCCCCCCATTCTTTTGCTCTATGAACCACGTCTAAGATTCATGCGATACAACATTCCCCACTACTTTCCCCCTTCGTTTCCTTTTTGAACCACGTCCTAGATTCATGCTATACAACTTTTCCCACTACTATCCCCAATTCCTTTCCTCTTTGAACCACGTCCTAGATTCATGGTATACAACTTTCCCCACTACTTTCCTGTTTGATCCAACACCTAGATTCGAGTGCAGAAGCGTAAAAAGCCCATATGCAGCTAGAGAAATGCATGTGGAATAAGTAAATTATACCATAAGGTTCTTGGGGTGTGGTCCGGTGGGCGACCGGAGGCCGTTCGGCCCACACTACGTATGGTGGCGAAGAAAAAGGGGTCGGAGGCCCTCCTGCGCCGCCGCTGGGTGAAAGTGAACAGCTGCGCCGGTAGTGGATTCCCTCACTCGCTGACGGTGACAACATTAAGCCTCCTTCCCGTCCCGATGGATGGATCCTGTCGGCTCTTTGAACAGTAGTGAGGGGTTAGGGAGTCCTAGATTAGGGGGTATCTGGACAGCCGGACTATATGCATCGTCCAGATTATTGAAGTGTGAAGATACAAGACTCAAGAATCCGTCCCGTGTCCGGATGGGACTCTCCTTTGCGTGGAAGACAAGCTTGGCGATCCGGATATTGTATTTCTTTCCTTGTAACCGACTCCATGTAAACCCTAGCCCACTCCGGTGTCTATATAAACCGGAGAGGTTGGTCCTTAGAAGGCCGATCACAATCACAATCATAATCATCATAGGCTAGCTTCTAGGGTTTAGCCTCTACGATCTCGTGGTAGATCTACTCTTGTACTACTCATATCGTCAATATTAATCAAGCATGAAGTAGGTTTTTACCTCCATTGAGAGGGCCCGAACTTGGGTAAATATTGTGTCCCTTGCTTTCTGTTACCATCAGCCTAACACACACAGATCGGGACCCCCTACCCGAGATCCGCCGGTTTTGACACCGACATTGGTGCTTTCATTGAGAGTTCCTCTGTGTCGTCGCTGCAAGGCTTGATGGCGCCGTCAATCGTCAACAACACGGTCCAGGGCGAGACTTTTCTCCCCGGACAGATCTTCATGTTCGGCGGCTTCGAACTACGAGCCAATTCACCTGGCCATATGGAGCAGATCGACAGCTAGGCCACTGGCCACCAGGTCAGGTTCGCAAACTTGAACTACACGGCTGATATCCGCGGAGACTTGATCTTCGACAGAATCGGGTCGGTGCCAGGAGTGTCGGGCAGTCATAATGAGCACGGCCTAGACCTGCTGTCAGAGAGTGCTCAGGATATTACCCCTGCAGTAGCCCTGGACTTAAATCTGGAGCAGACTGCGTGGCCCAAGGACGGGTGGATGGACCCTTCCCCACAGGCCGCACACTCATCGGCGATGGAGCCGAACACATGCCTCACTTCTAACGAAGCCTGTGACTCCGGACCCCCGGACTCGTATCCGGTTGTAGGTTCCAGTCCGCGCGCTCCCGAGCCTGTCGAGCCTGGTTGGGCTCGGGTAATGGAGTTTAACGCTGCGGATATCTTCCAGCACTCGCCCTTTGGCGACATGCTAAACTCATTAAAGTCTCTCTCTTTGTTAGGAGGCTCTTGGCCGAACTATGTCCGGCTTGAGGTGGAAGCAGACGACGAAGGAATTCATTGCCCACCCACCACCCACTTCATTGCCACGATCGATGATCTAACCGACGTGCTTGACTTCGACTCCAAAGACATCGACGGTATGGACGACAATGCAGGAGAAGTACAGGAACCACCGCTCACAGGGTGGTGGACAACCACCTCCTCATACGATATATATATGGTGGACACTCCAAAGAAAACCAATGGCGATGAGGCAACGGAGGAGAACCCCTCAGGGAGAAAAACAAAGCATGGGCGTTGTCGGCGCCGCTCCAAGCCCCGCCACAGCAATACCGGCCCCGGAGATGAAAACAATCCGGATGGTGCCAAAGAGGAATACAACCCTAACTAGCCCGCCTTCGAACAGGCCAAGCAGGAAGATGAGCAGGTCAGCCCAGATGAACAGGTGACCGACGGATATCCGGAGGAGGACAACTACATGCCCCCCTCCGAAGACGAGATTAGCCTCGGCGACGACGAGTTCGGCGTGCCTGAGGATCCCATGGAGCAGGAGCGCTTCAAGCGTCGACTTATGGCCACTGCAAGGAGCCTGAAAAAGAAGCAGCAGCAACTCCAAGCTGATCAAGACCTGCTCATAGATAGATGGACTGAGGTCCTGGCAGCCGAGGAATACGGACTCGAGCGCCACACGGCTGACCGGCCACCCCATGGCCGGGATAAAACGGCATATCAGCCCGAATACCAGCCTGCACCCCCATGCTAATACACTACGGCCCGGGGCAACAGGCAGGACCTGCAGGATATACTGGATAACAAAGCAGGAC